>NC_051051.1:17889165-17891665 GCF_904848185.1 Acanthopagrus latus | reverse complement strand
GCGGTTCCACATGACTTGGCTGTGTTGGTTTTTACACTGCAACCAGTAGGAAGACCGGACAGACATGGCAGGGAATGTAATTGGGGAGTCGCACCATGATTGGCAGTGGAGCAAACAGGCAGCCTCCTGTGAATACAGCAAGACTGGGACTCACCCAACACCTCTTATCTGCAGCTGGGGCTGGTTACCAGACTCCTTGGTTTTCACTGTCTGATAAGAGACAATGGTGGCAGTTGTGCTGCCGGACCCCATATCATAAAACATCACATTCTGAAAAGGGAACAAGATCACAACATGAGGAAATTGTAGTCACTCATCAGTGAATCATTAGTCATATTCATCATTCATTTATACAGTCTAAATATAACACTGATTTAAACAGTCTGAACAATATCAAATACATGATTCTTACCAAGTGCTCCAATAGAACATTGCATACATTTAGATGATAGAGCTCTCAATGTTCTATGTTTCTGTTATAGTCAAATAATCTTTTGAAAAGACCACACCCAACAATGTGTTAGTCCACCTCTCAATATTCTGCGAGATGGAGGGTTGCTGGTTGTGCACCTTAGGTGTTGCGTCTATATCTTTCCTCCTGAAGACCCCGTAGTTCAAGGCCACGGCAGTGTTGTCATTAATGAGTTGAAGAACCTTTAGACCTGCCATCTGTGCTGCCTGTAGGACTGCCCTGCGCTCTGCCTGGTTGAAGAAGGCTGGGACAGTTATCACTGCATCTTTGATTGGTTGTTCTGTGGGTTGGAGAGATTGGAAGGAGGACGAAACACATTAATATGCATAACATACTCAAACATGCCACACAACAGTGCACCTTCTTTCACAAGCAGACTGACCTGCAAAGTCCTGAGCCAATCCACAAGAGTAATTAAGAACCATCCCAAGAAGCTCTTCAGGCGTGTACTGCATTTCCCTAGTAGGAAAAAGGCAGAAAGATAGGTCAGCTGTCCATGTCTAACATAGTGTTTCTCTCTATATTCTCTTGATATTGTTTTTGCAGGTGGTACTATGATTCTGAAGTTTCCATGACAACATGCTACCAAAGGAAAGCTTCAGTACCTCATTATTTGACATGTTATATGATATATCATCATGATATATGATAAACAAACAACTCCTTGTAACATTGAGGTCAGGGAGATCAAATGTAAACAACTCAATATGACAAATCAGACACGTATGCATATGACGGGCAATTGGAGAAATGAGACAGGGAACAATTAAAGAGACTCACTCTGAATTTTTAAAGTAAACTGTGCCTCTAACTGGGTCCTCCTGAAGCTGATGCTCAGGAAAATGTTTCTGGTAGTGTGCCACCTGTGGATTGTTGTGCTTTTTACCCAGGAGGGTTTGGAGGCGTCTATAAACAGTCTTAGGGTTTTTCACAGACTGAAATGTACACAACATCCGATTGTTAATAGCATACAAGTAAAAGATTTACTTTATGTAAGTTTGATATTTGAATAGTCCATTTACTATGGAAATCATATTCATCAAATTAAGATGGTATTTGAGAAGAGGTCATACCACTCCTAATGCACTGTCTCCAAAAAGTCTTTCATTTTCCTTGAGACATACAGCTGTGGGTGTTTTCCTCCTTGACTCCCTGAAGAAAAAGACAATAGAAACATTGTTCAACTCTGAAATGTAGTTACCTCAACCAAGGAGGTTATGTTTCCACAGGTGTTCATTTGTTTGTTGGTTGGTTTGTCAGCAGGATTACACAAGAAACTACTGAACAGATTTCCACCAAACTTGGATGGAGGATGGGTCTCTGACCAGAACAGACACCACTGACTTTTGATGTGGATCCATTTACTTTTGGTGTAGATGCAGATGAAAAGGGACAGATCAGGATTTTTTTTATAAACATTTTCATTAAATTTCTCAAAGAATAATACTTGGATCTTGATGAAAAAAGTCAAGAGTATGTAGGTGGTATCTATGAGTGAGTACAATTTAATGCAGATCCTAGATTTGGTAGGCTTAAATTATTGTTGAGCAATTATGGGTGGTTTAAAATTTTGAGTGATACAGGACAAGCAAGTTTGAAATTGGATTAGGCTAGACTGGAATGTTGGCCCTAAATGATGCATGTGCTCTTCTGAGTACCATCCTGTGGGGCGTTTCCACTGCCACTTTTAGCTGTGTCAAGTCACACCGTGCAGTGTTGATTTGCTTTTCCAATACCAGTTTTACCGTGCCACATCCAAAATGGACCTTTTCCAGAGTGCTGCCAAAAGTATGCCAACACATGATGAGGCCTTGTGTCCCCCTAAAACATGCCTGTATTTTGCTCAACTCATGTCTGCTTATGAGAAAGGAGTTCTGAAAAGTCTGTGTGCAACTCCTGCTTCTAGCCTCTAATTTAATGTCTTTAACTGCTCTCTTATCCTGGGTTCTACTTTCAGATATCTGCTGTAATTTAAATTTTCATCATGTTTGCTTTCAGCTGTTTTGGAAGAGGTGTCAAGTTACTGTT
>NC_051051.1:17861665-17881665 GCF_904848185.1 Acanthopagrus latus | reverse complement strand
TTATTGGTATCCGTCACCGATACATAACTTCTATTGTTTCCTTCTCATTAAAGCTCAAGTACTGTTACCTGTCTGTTGAAGTGATCATGCAGGTCCCGTTTCTGGTCCTGTGCACGCAGCATGTCCATGACTTTGCGGTTCTCTGGAGTGCAAGTTGGGCACTCAGCCTCACTCTCAGCATAACTTTCAAAGCAGTGTTGATGGAAGGAGTGGCTGCACAGGAAATGAACTGATGGCAACTCCAGGGGGCTGTTGCACATGTTACACTTGGTCTTCTGGAATATCTTGGCACTGTGTGTGGAAATATTGGGCTAAAGATTTAAATTCATACAAAAAAGTAATTTTATTCATAATGGGCAATTTATGACTTCTGCAGGTCACATCTGCTCAAACTGTTTGCTAACCCTCTACCAAAGGGCTGCAGTGCCTATAACTGACAGAAGCAACATCTCTCTATAAAAGCAAGAAATCTCTGTCTGTCTGTCTGTGTGCCTCAACTATATCTCAATCTCAGTCTTTATTTATATGGCGCTTTTCATACAGAAAAAAGTACCTCAAAGTGCCTCACAGAAATAAACAACAGCAGAAAAATAGAAACAGCAAAATAAAATTAGAAGAAGATAGTTAAAAGAACCCAAACCCTCCCACCCCTTCAGACATGGACAGAGACATACACAGTCATACACACACTCACACATATGCACGCGGACACACACAAACTCATACACACCCATACAGTAGCTGTCACTAAAGAGACATGGCTGGACAGCGAGACCTGGTACATGGAGGAAGCTACCTTTCAGGAGCCAGCCACACCGGGAGAGATGTCGGGCCAAGGCCGCAGGGAG
This sequence comes from Acanthopagrus latus, assembly GCF_904848185.1. NCBI lineage: Eukaryota > Metazoa > Chordata > Actinopteri > Spariformes > Sparidae > Acanthopagrus > Acanthopagrus latus. Next base: position 17,880,817 of record NC_051051.1, on the reverse strand, counting down.
CACCACCACAGAGACCACCCCAACCCGGGCAGACAGGAGGCCCCACACAAAGGTGCAGAGCCCTCTGGTCACCAGGGCCAGAGCCGTCCATGGGACAGCACCCCCCGCGGCCAGACCAGAGACCACCCCCAGCCCGGCAGGCCCCCTGGAGGAAACACTGGAGATTAAAAACTGACAGACTAAAACAGTAAAATAAAGCAAAAAGCATAGAAGCTGAAAACACAAGGGACTAAAACATAAAAGTATAAAGGCTAAAAGCACAAGGGACTGAAGGGTAAAATATGAGAGATTAAAACAGTAAAAGAAAAAATAAATAAATAGTTAAATAAAATAAAATAAAATAAAATAAAATAAAATAAAATAAAAAGGATTTAAATGAATAAATAAATAAATGAATGAATAAGTAAATAAATAAATAAAAGTGCTCTGATTAGTATGGCATAAAGGAATTAAGAAGAATTTAAATTTCAATTAAAAGCCTGGTTAAAAAGGTGGGTCTTGAGCCTCTTTTAAAAAACCTCAACAGTCTCTGCGACCCTGAGGCTCTCTGGCAGGCTGTTCCACAGTCGGGGCCCATAACAACTGAAAGCCGCCTCCCCGTGCTTTTTTGAACTAACCTGTGGTATGGTTAAAAGGCCGGTGCCGGAGGACCTCAGGGTCCGCGGGGGCTGATAGACTAAAAGCAGGTCAGATAAATAAGAAGGCGCAAGACCGTTAAGACATTTAAAAACTAGTAAAAGAACCTTAAAATCAATCCTGAAACGCACGGGGAGCCAATGAAGTGACTTTAAAACCGGTGTAATGTGCTCCCGCCCTCTGGTCCTTGTCAGCACTCTCTGCAGATCAGGATCAGACTGACCTGAGATTTTCAACATGGTTGCTGTGTGGTTTAAGGGTGTGCAACGTCAGATTTGTTTGATTGATTGATAGATCGATAGATCGAAAGATAGCTTTATTTTTCCCTTAGGGGAAATTAGGTCATTGTAGCAGTGGTGCAATACAGTCACAAATACAAAATACAATCAGAGTACAATACTCAATTTAAAACACTATACACATTATACAATAAGATGCTTAGCAGTTTCAGATAAATATTAAATAATAATAAATACTGAGCAAAATGGAACTTAGTGGATTTGAAGGTGCAAGATAAAGAGACAAAGGTGCATTTTTAATTACAGTGGTAAGATTTAAGTAATAAGTCACTTAAATAATGTGTGTGTATTGCCTGGGCGTTGTTGTGAAGCGTTGTAAAGTCTGATGGCACCAGGTAGGAATGATTTCCTTTGCTGCTCTTTAAGGCAGCGAGGTTGAATGAGTCTGTTGCTGAAGCTGCTCTTAAGCTTGTCCAGGTGTCCAGCTTAGAGCCACCAACAGACCTTGCCTTCTTAATGAGTTTGTTTAGTCTGTTTGCATCTTTTGCTTTGATGCCCTCACCCTAGGACACCACAGCGAAGAAAATGGTGCTTGTGACAACAGATTGATAATAAACCTGGAGCATTCGGTTGCAGACATTAAAGGACCTGAGCCTCCTCAGGAAGTAAAGCCAGCTCAGGCCTTTCTTGTAGACTGCCTCCGTGTATGCAGTCCACTCCAGTTTACCATCCAGCACCACACTCCGGTATTTGTAAGAGTCCACAATGTCAATCTCTGTCCCTCTGATGCAGACTGGAGAGGGCGGGGGCTTGTTCCTCCTGAAGTCCACCACCATCTCTTTCATATTCACCACATTCAGCTGCAAGTGGTTCTCCTCACACCATTTGACAAAATTGCTGACCAGGTCCCTGTACTCATCATCCCTCCCACCCTCTACACGCCCAACAATGGCCGTGTCATCAGAGAATTTCTGCAGATGACACAACTCAGTGCAGTACTTAAAATCTGCAGTGTAGGTGGTGAAGAGGAAGGGCGACAGCACAGCTCCCTGGGGGGCGCCGGTGTTGCTGATCAGATGGTCAGACACACAGTTCTGTAATCTCACATACTGTGGCCTGGCCGTCAGATAGTCATCGACCCATGTGATGAGAGGAGTATCCACCTGCATGTTCTCCAGTTCCAAGCTAGTGATCTCTCTCATCCCCCTCCATACACCCCTGGTGTTATTGTTCTCCAGTTTGGATTCCAGTTTCCTCCTGTAGTTTTCCTCACTCTCCCTGATGCTGAGTTTTAGTTCTCTGTGAACACGCTTGACTTCTGCATGGTCCCCTGACCTGAAGGCCCTCTTTTTCTCGTTGGGTAGGACCTTCAGGTTGCTGGTAACCCAGGGTTTGTTGTTTGGGTAACAGCAGACCTCTTTAGTGGGGATGGTGTTGTCTATGCAGAACCCAATGTAATCAGAGATGCAATCAGTGATGCCATCAATGTCCTTGCCGTGTGGTTTGTAAAGTGCCTCCCAGTCAGTGGCTTCTAGGGCACCCTGCAGTGACTCCATGGCCTCGGGAGACCATTTCCTCACATTTCTTACTGTCACTGGTAGCCGCTGAACGTCTGCGTTTCCAGATGGCAGAATGTAAACCATTATGACACTGGTAAACTCCCGTGGCAGATAATATGGATGCAGTCTGATGGCGATGAGCTGGACTACAATGGTACTGTTAATAAATTATTTCATAAATGCTTTACAAATTCCGCTAGTATTGTCAACCATAGCCACCATAGTCACATGCGCACCAGAGCCAATCACTGCACACCATAGCCACATGCGCACCAGAGCCAATCACTGCACACCATAGCCACGTGCGCAACAGAGCCAATCACTGCAGAGCTCATCCCACGACATACCTTAAGAAACAAGCAGATTTATAAACGCAGCGGCGCGAGCTGGACCGGGATTTTGCCGTCGGTGTGGTCCCATTCTGTGCATCTACACAGACTGTTGTGGGTTAATGAGACTAAACGAGTTCAGACCAAGTCCGTTCAGGTATGAGGAGAACCGGATACACGAGGAAAACAAACTGGCATCGGAATCTGTGGATGTTCGTGTGTCGCTAGCTGCTAGCCCACCCCCACGCCCCACCTCCTGACTCGGCGGGCGTGCCGGTAAGTCTAAACCCGGATTTACGATAAATAATGTCCACCACGCTTTTTCGCAAACATTGTCGTCATGTTTGCTTTGTGTCTGGTGCAGGAAGAAACGGTGAAAATGGCCTTTTGTCACGAAAGTGTCCGCAAGCAGCAAGTGTTTACAAGCAAGAAAACACGTTCCTATTGGTGGAATAAAGCACCACACCAACGTGAAATAGTTACATATAACCTTATAGATTTCAGAAACTGATGCCCACATTTAGCAAACAACAATTTATATTTGGATAATAAGTAATAACAATGTTTTGTTAAACATATTTGTGGTTTCATATTTGTGTGTTTGTTTTCAGAGTAAAAAATCTAACTTTTTCCCACTCGGATTTTATGTTTTTTATGATTTTAGGTCCATTGTGTTAATACAGTATGTCAAACTGAAACTAGAAAAATTGTATTTCCTGCGAAAATACAGTGTGAATGCTGAAGGCTGAAACGCTCTTGGAAATCTGCTGAACGTCCTGGCGAAATGTTGAAAAAGTCGAAAAGCCGGAAAAGTTGCAAAGTTAAAGGCCGAAAGAGCTTAAAAAGTTGAACATATTGATAGTTGAACAGTTCCATAGCTGCACAGGAAGCGGAATGGTTGAAGCAGTTGAAATTACAGAAAGATGAATATTTTAAGAAGATGAAGAGACAGGAAGGTTGAAGAGGGCTGAAAGAGTTTAAAAAGTGTAACAATTTCATAGCTGAACATGAAGTTGAATGTTTGAAGGAGTTGAAAAGGCAGGAAGATGAATATCTGAAAAGTTTGAAAAGCTGTAGCTTAAGAGGGCTGAACGAGCTTAAAAATGTGAAAAAAGACTGAAAAGGCCAAAAAGTTGTAGAGTAAGAGGGAAGAACGAGCTTAAAAAGGTGAGAGAGGGTTGAAAAGGTGAGAGGATAAAGGCATAAAGAGCTTAAAATGGTTGCACACATGCTGGAGCAGGAGCAAAGCCAAAGATGAAAATGTCCCCATAAGGATGAATGGGAAAACGCCTGACAAACTCCTGCGATCTTTGAAAAAACTGTAATGGTTATGGTCAAAATATTTATTTAATGAGTAACAGGAGACATTGTTAAACGAAGTGATGTTGTTTATATTTCTGGAAAGAATATTTTAAAAAGATCAAAAGGCAGAAAGTCCAATATCTGAAGAGGTTGAAAAGCTGTAGCTTAAGAGGGTAGAACGAGCTTAAAAAGGTGAAAAAAGACTGGAAAGGCAGAAAGATTGTAGAGTAAGAGGGCAGAAGGAGCCTAAAAAGGTGGAAAAAAGGTTGAAGAGGTGAAAGGATAAAGGCATAAAGAGCTTAAAATGTTTGCAGACATGCTGGAGCAGGAGCAGAGCCAAAGATGAAAATGTCGCCATAAGGATGAATGGGAAAACGCCTGACAAACTTCTGCGACTTTTGAAAAAACTGTAATGGTTATGGCCAAAATATTTATATATTATAAAGTTGGAATGGTGTCTCTAGCTCAAAGTATGAAGGACAGGAAGAGGTGCAAAGTCGACGACTTTGGAAGAGGATTTGAAGATTTTCCCATTTACTTCAGTGTTAAATTTTGTTTAGAAAAAGCCGAATTTCTAAAGAAGTTGAAAAGTTAAAAAGCAAAAAAGTACAAGGTTGGAATAGCTTAAAAAGTTGAACATTTTAATAGTTGAATGGCTTCTTTAGCTTAAAGTATGCAGAAGTTATAGCAGGATGAAATTTGAAAAATTCCCCATAAGGATGAATGGGAAAACGCCTCCCAAACGCCTCCGATTTGAAAGAAAACTGTAATGGTTGTAGCTGAAATATCTATATGGTGAGTGAGAGGAGGAGTTGCTGAACGCGGTCATGTTGTTTTTATTTCTGGAAAGTGAGAAATGAAGGCACAGAAGCGAGAGAGAGAAAAGGTACCGTCTGCTCTTCAGCAGAAATTTTGGCTCAAAATTAACATTGCGGCTTATGGAGGAACTGTTGGACTTCTTGTCGCTCTCGGGCTTCTAGATCCAAAACCGTAAGTCCCACATCTGAAATAAGACCATCAGATGAAAGCCCACAAGATTTCCTACATTTCTATGCATATATTGTCTATGTCAAGTAAAAGATGTGGGAACCAAATTGAGCTGAAGAGAATTTTTCTCCCTTTTTTCCCAGCTGTTCTACACTCTGGGCTGCGGCAGTTGGTGCGCGCTCACTCTAGCTGACGCAATACACACCCATTATAAAATGAGAAGAAGAGCTAAAAATCCTTCAAACTCAAACTGCGATGATTTCAAAACCATACAAGATTTTAAAAAACTGAATACAGTGCAAATAGTTCAAGGCGTTGTGAGTATTTTAAAGTTTGAATGGTGTCTCTAGCTCAAGGTATGAGGGAGAAGAAGAGGTTGAAAGTCGAGGAGTTTTGAAGAGGATTTGAAGCTTTTCCCATTTGCGGCAATGTTAAAATTTTTTTAAACAAAGCTTAATATTTGAAAAAGTTGAAAGGTTGAAAAGTTGAAAAGCACAAGGTTGAAAGAGCTTAAAAAGCTGAACATTTTCATGTTTGAATGGTTTCTATAGCTGAAGGTATGCTGAAGTTATAGCAGAATGAAATTTGAAAAAAATCCCCATAAGGATGAATGGGAAAAATTTAGCAGAAAAAGCTGAATATTAGCAAAAGTATAAAAGGTAGAAAAAAGAAAAATAGACGCCATCATGTCCTAAAAAAGCTGAACATTTTGATGGTTGAATGGTTTCTGTAGCACAAAGTTTGTAGAAGGAGAAGCGAGCCAAAAAACGTACGGAAGAATAATAATAAATTCCAGAAGAACAATAGTGTGAATGCTGACTCAGCATTCACACTAAATATAACAGTACAGTCACATCTAAGGTTGTGCTGAAAATAATGACACCAAACAAGGCAAGGTAAACATTTTTACAGTGAAATATAATGGTAAAATCAAAAGTAGTCAAAAATGGTCAATTATATCCCTGATATCCCACCTTCAAACACAGCCTCATTTGGCCATCCATGAAAAAACTACCTAACCTTTTCTATGGAATACATACTTCCTACAGGCAATGCGCTAGTTACATCAAAAATGAAGATGACAGAACTGCATAAAAAAAACTAATACAACTGGTGGTTAAGTAAAATTCATGGAAAATCCTCCTTTATACAACCCACCTCATTTTGAGCTCCTGGATCTCAGAGCGGAGATTGGCAGTTTCTTCGCGGTACTGGCGAATTTTGCGTTCATCATCCTCAATCTGCTGGCTCTCCCTCTGCAGCTTGTTGATGAGGTAGTCCTTGATGACGGAGAGAGTGGCTGTCGAGTTGTGTGCCAGTGTCTGCACCACTATGGCAGATTATAAAAAGAAATATCATGGATGTAATGCAGTGGTTCATTTCAATAATCATCCTGCTGATGCTAAGTGTTCTAAATGCCTCTCAAACGGTCCCTTCTTGTAATAATGCATCTTGACTGAGGGGATGATAGTGAGTCACTGTAGTCTCTAACCCAGATTAAGAAGAACCGGAGCCAGCAGGAGGGAAAAACCGCAAAGAAGTTGGGACACCTTAGTAAGTTATTTAGTAAAAACACAGGAGCTCCTGAAAAGAAGTGACATCTGCAGCAGAGAAAAAAAGCTACGTGAAAAGAAGGTGAACAGGAGTAGCCTACATATTGTCTGCGCATTCAAACACTGGAGACATCTGTGGACGAGTGGAATTTATCAGTTAGTGTGATGTCACAATTTTCTACATGCTTTGGCATTGCTTAAGCTGAGCTAAGGCAGCTGTAATGTAAAAACACGTGAAGATAAGGGTTTAACATTGTGTACAGTTAGTAAATCATAGAATTCTTGCTACAGGAAAGAACAAACTAATTTAATTGCCCTGCTACACCTTTGTCTTTTTAGGACCAGAATTCCAGTCCAGCCACCTCCTGTAATGAATTACCTTCCTGCCCTTTATTCTCATCTGCAGCTGGTCTCATCAACAAGCCCCCCCAGTGCATGTCTGGCTTTATGCATTACATGATGTTAGCTAACATCTTTGACCATTATCCCATAACATATACTCTATATACTGTGAACTTTTGCATATACGATGATGAAGAATTTTGCACAACCTGCAATGTTTGTGAGTCTAAAACATACACACTTGCTATAGTATTTGTTATAGCATTTCCTTTTATTTTTATTGTAATTTTTCTATGCTCCATATTTGTGTTCTTGACTGTTGCAGTAATTAGCCTTAAAGGATAACTTCGGTCAGTTTCAACATGCAGCTTCAAGCTAACCTTGACTTGCCAGTACCGAAGACGAGCACACTTTTGGTGCAACCCTTACAAGGCTCCTTGAACAGAGAGTTAGTATTGACAGCTAACAGCATGGGGTCAGAACTTCACACTGTGTTTTAAGCATCAACCAAAGTTATCCTTCAAGTTATCCTTCAATTTATAATGCACCAGACACAAAAGGCAAATTATTTCCTCTAAAGCATTGTAGTCTTTTGTCATTTGTTACATTAGAATGAGCTGATCTCACAGTTTTGATTCAATGTATTCCTCAAAGTCTTATTTGGCAATTGTTGTGTAAAAAAAGAATGCAACTGACCAATGTTGAATATATGGGTAAATAAAAAACATTATTTTGGTCTTTACAAATTGAATAATGAGCAATAATGAACTTGCATAGAAACAAGTTATATATATAAGATAATTGACAAAAAAGGTTTGACCTAAATCTTGAGAAAGGGGGAAATACTGCCACCCATTCATTTGAAGCGGTGGCTAGAAAATACAGTGCTCAGCGTAAATGATTACACCACCTTTGAAAAGTACCATTTTAAACAAACTCAATGATCACAAAAAAATCCAAAATGCTGAACATATATAAGTTCAGTATAACATGTGTTAAACTTAAAACATGAAAGTAAGGTTAGTAACATAACTTAGATTACACATTTTTCAGTTTTACTCAAATAAGGGCGATGCAAAAATGAGTACACCCCACAACAAAAACTACTAAATGTGGAACTTTGTATGGCCTCCATGATTTTTAATGACAGCACCAAGTCTTCTAGGCATGGAAAGAACAAGTTGGAAACATTTTGCTACATTAATTTTTTTCCATTCTTCAAGAATTATCTCTTTTGGAGACTGGATACTGGATGGAGAGTGATGCTCAACTTGTCTCTTCAGATTTCAAATCAAATCAAATCAAATCAATCTTTATTTATATGGTGCTTTTCATACAGAAAAAAAGTACCTCAAAGTGCCTCACAGAAATAAACAAACAACAGCAGAAAAATAAAAACCGTTCAGCACGGACATTTTAATGTCCGTGCTGAACGGTTTTGCACGGTTTGCACGTTTAAAAAGGCTAGGCCTGTTTAATTGTAAAACTGTAAAATTGTCGACAAACGGGATACTTTTTGTCAGGCAGTACCCCTTTAGCCACAGGTGCAGCTGACGAAGGCGGCTGGTGGTGACGTCACCATACCTAGAAGCTAGATTTCCCCATAGGCGTTCAATTGGGTTCAGATCAGGACTTGGCCACTGAATCACTGTCACCCTGTTCTTCTTCAGAAATCCAACGGTGGCCTTGGATGGTGTGTTTGGGATCGTTGTCATGTTGGAAAAGTGCACGACGACCAAGGTCACGGAGTGATGGTAGCATCTTTTCTTTCAGTATAGAGCAATACATCTATGAATTTATGATGCCAACAATGAAACGCAGCTCCCCGACACCAGCAGCACTCATGCAACCCCACATAAGGACACTGCCACCACCATGTTTCACTGTAGGCACCATGCATTTTTCTTTGTATGGCAAACTCTAGGCGGACTTTAGGAGAGGCTTCAGTCAGGGACGGCACCCATGAATGCCATTCCTCTGCAGTGTACGCCGTATTGTGTCACGGGAAATAGTCACCCCAGTTTGGCTTTCTACTTCCTTGGATAACTGCAGTGAACTTGCATGCCAATTTTCTTCGACCCTTCTCATCAGAAGACGCTCCTGTCGAGGCTTCGAACTTCCATGGACGACCTGGACGTCTCTGTGAGATGGTTGCAGTTCCAACTTTTTAAAGTTTTGTACCACTTTTGCTACAGTATTCTGATTGATAAGTAAAGCTTTGCTGATCTTCTTGTAGCCTTCATCTTTGCAGTGTAAAGAAATGATTTTCTTTCTCAGGTCTTGAGACATTTCTCTTCCATGTGGTGCGATTGCTAACAACATGAAATGGGAAGGGGTTTTCTACACCCTTTTGTAGTCAACTGTCTGCTGGACACCCGTGTAATGAAAAATTACTCAACTGTGGTTGATTATTGTTAAATTAGACATTTGTAGTCTAAAATTTAGCCTTGCTCCAGAGACTTTCACTGGGGTGTACTCATTTTTGCACCACCCTAATTTGAGTAAAACTGAACATTTTGTTCTCTAAGTTATATTATTAACCTTACTTTCATGTTAAACAGATGTTATATAAAACTTGGTCTAAGCATTTTGGAAATAGTTTTTGTGTGCATTGAGATATTGTTTAAAATATTACTTTTTAAAGGGGGTGTACTCATTTATACTGAGCACTGTAGGTCTCAAAAGGCAGCTTTTCTAAAAAAAAAAACATAAACAAATTAATTAAAAAAAAAAGATTAAAAATCCCGGTATGTTTGTAGCTGTTCTTTTAAACACAAAAAATTACAACAGTAGTTGTTTTTGTTTGTTTTTAATCACACAAAGATACTGTCTATCTCTGATTTCATTACTTATGACTTGGTATTTTGAATAAAACTTTCATGCCATTTTTAAATAGTTTTATTCCTTAACTATTCTCTTTATCACATCCACTTGTTCATCCACAATGTTGCACAATGCAAAACAGTTTACATCATGGAATAGCTTTGCACAGTCTTTAATATTTGGTAAATGTGAGACATGCGTGTCATGTCTGCATCTTCACAAACAGAGCCCAGGAATTATGTTTTTGTACTCCTCTGATTCGTAAGAATTGCATTTCTGGAGATGTTTGTGCAGAATTCCAACAGATTGGTTGAATTTGTGTTTTTTGCTGAGAAGACATTCCAGCTTCCTTGATGAACTGCTAATAATTTTGCTTAAAATTCAAACAAGCATGCATTAAGTATGAAATATAAATACCCTATAGCTCACCAAGTAATGGAGGCATGAGGTTGTTTTGGTCAATGTGATGTAGGACCTCACTGATGTAGGCCTTGCAGTCCTCTTCTTTTCTGGCAAAGTATCCCAGTGCCTGCTCCCAAAGACAACCCTCTTGGTCCCCATAGCGCTTGCAGGCCTCTATCACTTTACCATATTCCTCATTCTGCATGTGGTAATGCATTATCTGTTGGTACCTGCCAACAAACAAAAGTCATGTCAAATTTGAATCCACAGTGATGTTATTCAAACTGTATATGTTGGATCAAATTTTGTAGCTCAACAGAACTTGGGCACCACAGGCTTTTCTAGCAAATAATGAAAGGGACAATATCAAAAGTTATCAGTTATGCCACTGATTCCTGATTATGGACACCTTGACAGGAATTATCCCACTTCAACTGTGGTCACTTGCCAAAGTAAAAAAAGGACTTTTAATCTTCATGCATTTTGTGATTAAAATATAACATTTTTATTTGCCATCACTCTGTTTCCCTGGCAACACTTGATGATTTGACTAATAGATGGAACAATCATTATAAGCCTCTAAGATTATTCACCACTCCACTGTAAATTAAGATATGATTTAGAAACACAAGATAAACTATTCTGCTTTGCTCCCAGAACCCTTTGGCTCGGCCTTTAGCTGGGGAGCTAATACTTGAATGAAATGATCCAAAGTCAATAACTCTGAATACATTTAAAGGCCAAAGACTAAATATAATTTGACGGTATGCTTAATATTAAGTCTATCTTAGGCAGCAGCCTGAAGTCATGAGATGATTAATGAATAGGATGTGAGATGATTACTTGTGATCAGGGTCCCTCTACTTCGTGTGCAACTTGTGCTGTGTGATAGAGGAGCCATCCTCTGGTGGTCAGAAGATGATGCCAAGATGATGAAGACCAAAGGACCACAGTGAGTGCTATAATTTATTTCTCATGATGAAGTGTCTGCAGCCAGCTGATGCTAATAGAACTCCTTTTAGATAAAGGCTAATTTAAAGCACACTGATTTCAAATAGTGAACAGTTTCATTCTAGAGGCGTCCATATATCAGGATTTCATTTAACACCCTGTAGCCAATTAGAGTAGTATTTATCCAGACCACTGTATATAAATGTGTATAACTATAAAGGCGTTAACGGATTCACCTGAACATTTTTTATGGTCCAATAGAGACATAAATTTGATTAAAGACTTAGTCTTAATTTAACAAACCCATTAAATTTATCATTTCATCATCAGCATTTTTCACCAGTAAGTTTGGCAGCCATTTTAGATTTAGTCAGCTGTCCAGCTGCTCATCTTGATGTCCGCAGATGAAGTGATGGATCAGCTGTTTCTTGATTTTAAAATTCCCCGGCTGTGGGTCACACAACAGTGCAGATCATCGACACCTCCACCCATCTCAGGCAGTGGCCGGCACATTGACACCTCAGATTTAGATAGCAGTCGAGGTGGAAATAAGTATACCCTCCGAGGCGGCAAATCAGCGGACCAAAACAGACCCCCAATTTGCTACCCTCTGTCTAAAACCGCAGACCTAGCCGCCAAAAGGACAGGGCAAATTGGCGGCTTGTTGCCCTGTGTAAAAACAACGAATGACGAGTGACCACAGGTGTGTTGAGCAGAATGCGCGCTGCATGCCGGGTGGTGGGCGTGACCAAACAAGGACAGGATGCAGCAGCATTGCAGATACTTTTTAGGTTTTAATGGACAGATTACACGCACATTAAGCAGCATTGTCACGCATTTTGTAACGTTTGACAGACCACAAACTTTTAGTCATCAAAGAGCCATGTTTATTTCGTCACCGTCTCGTTATCGTCATGAAAAAAAGGGGCTTCAACAAAATAAGGATGACGATAACGAAAACAACACTGCAGTTAAGTTTGCACCAGGAGTCCTGATAGATAATAGGAAAAAGGTTTAAATAAATAAATTTTCCAGAACATTTTGCTTTTTCTCTTATTTTCCATGTGTTTTTCACATCTGGGAAATTGGTTGGGAACCCTGACAGAGATGCTTTGTTATCTTGTGATGTGCTTGTTTATCACATCAACTGGCTTCATACATATTCAGACACTGTTCTTGGTCTCCCTCACTTACAGTTTGCCTTTCTCATAAAGGTAGAGAATGCCTTCTTTGAAGTTGTGCATCTGGCAAAGAACCAGGGCCTTATCAAACACAGTGTTGTCACTTCTCAACAGGGACACAGCCTCGCCCTGCAGGACCCTTTTTCTCTGCCAAACATAAATTAGACAAAAAAAGCTGAATTATTTTTCGCTTGTTAAACAAAATGTGACAGTATCACATAGCATTTTTCATTCTACTGCAAACCATACAGTATATTTACTCTGTAAAGAGTCATAGCTAGTCCGTGTGTGACTGACCTCAGGGTCCTGTTCATGTGCCCAGTCTTGCAGCCGGAGCTCCAGCAGTGTGTCATATACACCCTGAGGAGAACAAGAGTCCACCTCAATCATGTGTTCCAAGAAGGCTTTCAGCTCCCGTGGGTTGTTGGCAAAAATTGGGATGAATTCTTCAGAGTTGGCCTTAAACAAAAACAAATATGGACAGTCATTTATAAGAAAATATTATAAATATGATCAGGTAATTTTAGGATCAGAGGCCCATTACAGCATCGTGTGAAAATGAGTCTTTAACAGAAAAAAAGGTGAAATGTTCTGAAGACTGACCTTATTGATCTGAACCCTATCCAGGCACTCTTTTTCAGCAGTGTCTCTGCTGGGTAAGTAGTTGGTGCATAAACCCTTCAGGAGAAGTGTGGTACCTTCAGGGACATGGTGCATCAGTGTCTTGCCGTAACGTTTCATGTTGCTCTCAGATTGTTCGAAAGGCAGACGTCCGATGTAACGCAGCCCTTCCTGATAGTTCTGGGTTTTGGAGAGAAACACGGTGAAACCCATTTCACACATCTCTCTATAAAAGCAAGGAATCTCTGTCTGTCTGTGTGTGTGTGTCCGTGTATGTGTGCCTCAAATATCTCTTCAGATCAGGATCAGACTGACCTGAGATTTTCAACATAGCTGCTGCGTGGTTCAAGGGTGTGCAACGTTGCATTTGTTTGGACTACAATGATACCGTTAATAAATTATTTCATAAATGCTTTACGAATTCCGCTAGCACTGTCAACCATAGCCACCATAGTCGCGTGCACACCAGAGCCAATCACTGCACACCATGGCCACGTGCGCAACAGAGCCAATCATTGCATAGCTCAAGCCCACGACATACCTTAAGAAACAAGCAGATTTATAACTGCAGCGGCGCGAGCTGGACCGGGATTTTGCCGGCGGTTCTGTCCCGTTCTGTGCATCTAAACTGACTATTGTGGGTTAATGATAAACAAGTCCGGACTGAGTCTGTTCCGGTCTGAGGAGATCCAGATACGCGAGGACAACAAGGTGGAACTGGAATCTGTGGATGCTCGTGTGTAGTTAGCTGCTAGCCCACCCACACGGCCCACCTCTCGAGTTGACAGATGGGACGCACTGGCACATCCAAAACCGGACTTAGGGTAAATAATGTCCACCGCGCTTTTTCACGAACATTGCCGTCACGTTTGCTTTGTGTCTGGTGCAGGAAGAAATGGTAACAACGGGCTTTTGTCATGAAAGTGTCTGCAAGCAGCAAGTTTGGTTCCTGAGGAACAGGGGAAGTTGTGTGAGGGATGCCGGCAGATAGCGACAGGGATGGCGAGTTTTGAGAGTTGAGAGATTTGTGACATATAGCGTGTTTGGAGTGTTATATAGTGTTTAGTGTAGTGTGTTTAGTATGTAGTGTAGTCGTTTTCTTGTGTTGTGAGTCAAAACAAGGAGGAGACTGCTGAATGTGGAACAGGCAGGAATGAGCTGAGGAGCCCTGAGCCTGAGGCACTGCCTGCATTTAAATGCACATAATTACATATAACTTTGTAAATTTCAAAAACTTGTGCACAAATTTAGCAAACAACAAACAACAGATCATTCAAGGACAGACAAGCAGGTTCTCAACAGCCCTATAGGATCTGATTTTTGACCAGATCCTCCTCTAATGATGATCTAGATATAGTACATCTAACACAAGTCGTTACATCAGCTTTTACCTTGAGGTCTTCCAGCTGGATTTTTAGGTACCATTCATGGTGCATGTGTTTTTCAGCCAAAAAAACAGCATGGCTGTGGTAGCCGGCCTGTCGAAGAACCTTGATGGCGATCTCAACATCAAAGTGGACTTCACTTTCACTGCTCTGTTCAGTGCAGCGAGAGAGTGGTGTTAGAATACGGCAGCCATTGGTGAACTGTTCATAATGAAAATTAGTCCTTTAATTATCTGTTGTACTGTTTCCGACACCTATCTTTCTTTGGAGGAAACCACTTAATTGTTTTCACTACTACTACTGTCATGATTAAATAAATTAATAAATAAAAAAACATATACATTTTTATTTTTACAATAGGATCCCCACCACTTTTTTATTTGCAATCAACACTAGAATCCATCAGTGCTTACTTTTACCCATCAGTCACCTTAATGAACTCTTCCAGCTTGGAGCTGTCCTTCAGCTTGGTGTAACAGTTCAGCAGTAGTGTGGTATGGTCCGCATTGGCGAGTGACTGCCTGTGCAGGGCTTGCAGATATGCTGTTAGGTTGTGGATCCTCTGAGCGTCCAGAAATTTCCTGATGACGTAAGATGGCTCCAGTTTCCCAATGGTGCTGTGGGAAAATATAGTTGTCAATTCAATAAAGCTTGGATAGCTTGCATAAAGTGCTACAAAAAAACATTGCTCCTTTGTTCTGGCACATCTTTAACACTCCAATCAAAAACAACAACATGACCATATGGCATATATAATAACAGCCTATAACCGTATATGACGCATATATACAATAAAGGCAACTGTTTTGAATGTTCAACGTGATGTCATTACCGAATGTACTGCTGGATGGCACCATCATGATCTCCCTTCAGGTAAAGGTGATCACCATACTGTCTGAAGATCTCAGACAGTCCGTCACTGTCCAAGTGCTGGCTCTTAGCCAGGTTTATCGCCATCACAAACAGATTCTTCTTAAACAGCATCTTAAAAAAACAACAACATGACGACCCTGATCCACAGTAATTATTGTCAGTGATTAATCAGCAGTTAAAGGCCGTTAGCCCACGAACTCACTTCCAGTTTGGTCTGTGTGTCTTTCTCCTGAAGAACAAACATTTTACCATCTCTGGTCAGGATGTAGAAGGAGCCCCACTCTGCCACCACATCAATGACATCGTCAAAAGCGGCACTGTAAGCGATGAACTTGTTGTCCAGATCGTAGATGGTCAGAATCTGTCTGTCAGATGGAAAGCTCTCCCTGCTGCCAAACTCTGTCCTGATCAGAAAAGTGACACCAACAGTCAGTACACTGACACTGAGATTTTGGTAAGCTGCTATTAATTACTTGGATAACCTGGATAAAAACCCTTGATTTTGAGAAATAAAATACTGGTACAGCCATACCTGCCCCACTGCTCTCAATGGGGTAGAAATTTAAAGCACATTGTGAAGCGACAATGTGATGCACTGCACATTATCTGCTCGGTGAAGTGTCCCCAGTGTAAAGATAACAGTAAGTTTCTCTTATTTGGTTGATTCCTTCTGATTTGTTGCATATTAAAGTACAAACAGGCATTTGTGAAATGTTAAATTAGTTATTGCAATACAACTGAGCACATGACTGCCAAAAATACATTAAAAAAGGAAAACAAAACACGTCTCAAGAATTAAAAAAAGCCAGCCAATTCATTGTAAATGCCTGAATCACATGAGTGGATCATAAAACCTATGTCTGAGTAAACAATATTTTGCCAGCAGAATCAAATTGGTTACAGGATATTCAACCTTTCTTTTAATACAATATATCTGTTGTCCCAAATTCTTGACTCCTTTCTTCACAAGAATTGTATAACAATGATAAAGCATATTAATGAAAGGACTTGGGTTTACAATTTATCACATTTCCTCCTTGGCACTGAGGAGCTGTACAGCAGAGTCATGGATCCTACAAGGGGTACAGCATTGGAGGTAGAGCCCCATACATTCCAATAAAATTAAGTTATTATAAGTTGCTCAGTGGTAAATGAGGCCTAAAATGGTCCATTTCCTTGGTAAAAAATGACCTGGGGTACATCCCTTTCTTCCTCATTCGCCATTTATTCACTCCTAATTCCTCACCGCATCCATAAGTCCATCTTGTCCTCCATTTTGCAGCCCGTCCCAAAGCTCAGGATTGGATAGGATTATTTGAGCAAGGAGTGACCCCGAGGAGCAATGAGCGAGGACAAATGAGAGCAGCCATCACGTTAGTCTTTTTACCCATCGACATGCCCCCTTAGTGGTTATCAGTTATTTACTGGCCAGTGCAGCATCTAATCTGATACATTACAGCATCATTAAAGTCTCATACCGTTGTATCACCATCAAGTTTTACATTTTCTTTGTTTTCTGATTCACCACAGAGTGTAATGCTCAGGCTGATTGTACAAAAGGACCACAAACAACTTTCTTCATTTATTGGAAACATTTTTCTTTTCATGGTTATAACATATGAGGTTGATCATTCCTGAGCATCAGGTTTGATATGTTGCATCATTTCGTTTTTTCCAGAAACATTTTGCTCAAAAATAGTTAGGCTAACACTGTCCAAAACATACCATAATCACATTCTGTGTTATCAAATGATTATTTCACCATCACAATGACAAGGAACACATACAAATATTGAACAAATAGAATACTATAACATAACATAGTATAATAAATCATAATTTAACGAAATATAATATAATAATATAGATGCAAGCGGCAATCTGC
The DNA here is from genome assembly GCF_904848185.1 of Acanthopagrus latus. Taxonomy (NCBI): domain Eukaryota; kingdom Metazoa; phylum Chordata; class Actinopteri; order Spariformes; family Sparidae; genus Acanthopagrus; species Acanthopagrus latus. The sequence continues at coordinate 17,863,749 of NC_051051.1, read as the reverse complement.
AAGTTCTAACCTCTTTCGCCCCAAACTGGCCACCCTGACCCTTATCCCAGAAGTTGATGGCATCGCCCAGCATGTTCCTCAAAGATCTGTACAACACATACCCATGATAAGCCCCAGATTTCTCCAAATTGGGTTTTCAGCAGTTTCACATAGAGACTTTATTTGAACATCAAAATATAAATTCAAATTTTATCTATTGATGTGTATTTCAAAGTTTCAATAGGTATTATAATGTTTAACCCTATGAAGCCTGACACATCAAAAAATTGCCAGAAAATTCAAATTTATTGGAACTGAGATGTTTATAAAACCTTTTAACAAAATCAGTGAAAATTAATATTCAGGTATGCCTAATGCTCTGGGTGGGGGGGGGGGGGTGTAAGGTTTTTCACATTCACTCATGCACACAGCAGCATGTGCCTGTAATCTGCTCCTAAGGGATGAGCTCAAATTGTTTTGGTGGGCATATTCCTAGTCCACTTCTGAAGATATGAAGATATAAACTGAGTTTCATTACAATCGGAAAAATGGTTAATGATTTGAGGCCAATATTCGCTATGCCCCACCCTTTGTGAGGATATTTTGCTTGACGGCGGCCATGTTTTTTGACTGATCATACTCATTAATAAAATAACTAACTTACCACCAAATTTGGTGTTGATAGAGTCAGTCTTTCAAAAGTTCTATTCATTATACTGTTTTACACATTATGCAAATCAGCAAAAAATCTAGTCAGGTGGACTTTTATGGTCCAAGAGGCTTTTTTCTAGAGCACATTGAGCTGGACTTCTGTGTCAAATTCAAGGTCAATCAGACTTATGTGTGAGGGGCGTGGCCTTCCCAAAAACACATTTTGAAGCCTTAATTACAGTGCCACTATCTGGCTGACTGGGCTCATATTTTGACAAAGATGATGCATATCATTTCCAATCATTGGGCCAAGTTTCAAGTTTCTGGCCCATTCCAGCTCACAGGAATTTGAGCTCAAGCGGCAGACAACAAATGATAATAAATATAGCCGCAAGCGGCAATCTGCGGGTTCTAACCTCTTTCGTCCCAAACCAGCACCCTGACCCTCATCCCCCACAGTTGATGACATCAACTGCCGTGTTCCTCAAAGATCTGTCCAACACCAGTGTTGGGGAAACTGCTTTGCAAGTGTAACTTGTAAAATTACATGTAGTTCTGCCTGGCAGTTGTTTGAACAAACTACATTTCTATCCCTGGAGAAATGTAGTTCGTAAAACTACTGCCAAAAAAAAGTAGCTTTAGCAACTACTTATGCTCATCAGTGTTTCCCCTACATTCACTTAGAAGTGGCGGCCCAGTAGGCGGAAATGGGTGTGGCCTATACTACAAGACTAAGCATAATTCACTGGATATAAGGTTTTTAAATGTGCGACAAGGTATATGGGAGTTATTAGCCAAAACGCACTTTCCTTAATAACAGCGCCACCTAGTGGTGGAAATTCAGAACGACAATAGATTATACATTTTTTCGCCAGGTGTGACTTATATTCCAAGTTTGGTGAGTTTTGGGGTATGTTCAGGCAGTGTGTGAAAAATGTGATCCTTTCGGAAAAAGAAAAATAATAATTTGCAATACAATAGGGTCCTTGCAGGTTCTCTGCTCGGGCCCTAATAATAATCATTTGAAAAACAATAGGGACCTCGCAGGTCTACCTGCGTGGGCCCTAAAAATCCTTACACTAGGGCTCCTACAATAGGATTCTGAGGAAACGCGTATGCAAGCCCCCTAAATCAAAGGTGCAAGCAGCGATGAACTGGCCATTACAGTCCAAGCACATCGGGGCATGCTGCCGACGGGGTGTGCCATGTAGATGTATTCAGGGCAACACCCTCTACATGTTTGAGCAATTTAGAGTAGATGGCATAGAAATGGCCTGCACCACCATGGCCACCAGGTGTGACATAGGTGAAAAAGTAAGTTTTCCATTTTTGGCGATTTTGCAAATGGAAATTTGTTGGTGTGGCCTACATCACACAATTCAGCTGAATTTAAGGAACATGTAGATATAAGGTTTAAAAATGTGGGCCATATTATGTGGGAGGTATTTGACACC